>NW_026914998.1:0-5314 GCF_034315485.1 Pezoporus occidentalis
TGACACCAGCAGTTCCTGCACACAGAAGGCTCCTGCTTTGCACCCACAATGTGTTTCAAACCAACACTAAAACAGGATTTCAAAGTCAAAGAACACAGACCTGGATGCGCAGGACAGCCCCAAGAGATGCAGCCTCCCGAGGGAGGGGTCTCTTCTGCACCGGTTACTGCAAGGCTCTCCCTCCTTAAATAGCCCACGCTCACCTTGGAGGCCCTGTCACGATGGGCAAATCCACAGCGACCGCCAAGGCTTGGTGATGGCGGCAGCATCGTGCCCATGGCCACTGGGCACCCAGGGGTTGGGGCTGGGTGAGCTTTAAGGTCCCTTCCACCCCAAACCAGGCTGTGACCGTGTGACTGCAAAACACGATCCCCATTTGGCTGCAGAAGAGCTCTCAGCACCGAGTCAGGCCCAGGATCAGGTGCAGACATTTGTGCAGAACATCCTGTCTCTGCTGCTGGCCTCGGCAGAGGCCCCTGCAGCCCCCTGAGGGCAGGTCAGGCCTGGAGAACAGCCAGGATCGAGGGCAGCACCGCCACCTCCTCTGAAGGAAGCCCAACGGCTGAGGCCCTGCAGTCTTTCCTCTCCTCTCCTCTCCTCTCCTCTCCTCTCCTCTCCTCTCCTCTCCTCTCCTCTCCTCTCCTCTCCTCTCCTCTCCTCTCCTCTCCTCTCTCCTCTCCCTGCACCACCCTTGGCTTTCAGCCCCACAGCAGAGCCCTTCTGCAGCCGCTTCTCAGCTCTCGTTGCTCGCTGGCAGCTTCCCGAGGCAGTTGTGCCTCTGCCGGAGCCAGAGCAACGGCCCAGCCCGTGCTGCGCTGTGTGGGGCGCTCCGATGGCACCATTGAGTGAGTGCAGGGCTCGGCAGCGCTGGCAGGAGCAGAGCTGTGGGGCCTGACCCTGCTCCCGGGGCAGACGCAGGTGAGCTCCAGCACTTGGTGTTTCTTGGCAGGAACCTTCGGCTCCAGCTTCCCCTCCACCTACCCTGCCACCATGGTATTGAGTGGGATGGCGTGGGATGGAGCCATGTTCAAACCAGGATTAAACTGGGATGGAGCCAGGATCAAGGAGGATGGAGCCAGGCAGAAGTGGGGTGAGCGGTGCTGTGGCAGGGATTGCACGGGAAGGGCAGGGATGTGGGGTGGGATTGAGCTGGGGACAGGGGGTCAGGAGCAGGGATGCAGTGGTGGGGTCATGTCGGAGTCGCGGGAGACAAGCCTCATGCTATCATGGTCAGCAAGTCTCGTTTATTTAGCAAAATACAGCCATTTTTATAGTCTCAGTGTTAGATACAATTTCTGCTAGGGTACAATAAGATCATTGGTTAGTTTGTGCTAACACAGGGGTTTCTAAAACAATCGCGACCGCTTCTTGTTTCAATATGTTTCAACTTGCTCAAGCATTACCGTTGCGCTATCTCAGCAAGCATACATCCTGTCCTTGAGCAACCATTGACCACACAGTTGCTTCTGTGTTCTTCGGCCTAGATCTTGACTAGTTGCACAGTTTCGTGGCCTTTGTCCTGCAGCCATTCTGCTGTCAGGCTCTCTACACTTCCCCCGTTTTCTTTAGTAGCAAGCATAGCCATTTTATGATTAAAAGCATTCGATATCATTTTTTGCAAACACTGCATGATACACGGTAAAAGCAAAATTGCGAGCAAAATTATAGCCAGCACCAAAGCAAGTTTTTCTATCAGTGATTAACCAAGGAGATAATCCAAAGGACGCTAACCAGTTTGTGAAAGGATCACTTGTTTCCTGTAATTTTCGCATATTGTCTTTTAAGTGTGTTAGTTGTTTGTGAATGGAGTTAGAGTGGTCTGAAAGATTCATGCAGCACATACCTTCAAATTCATCACACCCATGACCTTGTGCTAAGAGGAGAAAATTGATTGCTGCTCTGTTTTGCAAAGTTGCATGTCTTATAGAGTCAACATCAGTGAGCAGCGCAGAGAGAGCGGATGCTGTAGCATTAGTTTTCTTAGCAAGCCAACATCCTAACTTATTCAATGTTGCCAAAGCTTGAGCGCTAGCTACTCCGGGAGCTAAAAATGAAGCAGCTATTTTTTCACCTGGTTCCAAAAATTTACTTTGTCATCGCAGCTCGGTTGAAAAGCGTGCGTTGACCTTCGAGAACACAATCCTCGTTTATTTATTATCATAGTGTTATTAGAGATAAACATGCCTAAGGTCCCTACTGCACACGGGCCATCCTTTATATGGGATAGCACCCTTTCCCAGGCCCGATCTTGTGGCAACTGAGGCATGGACTCTGTTTCTGGCTACAAATGAAATCCCTTATTGAGTGAGCTTACAGGTTTTTATAGTATTCTGCTTAGCAGTTAGTAGCGGTTAGTTCTTTTGGTACTTTTCCATCACAATTTTATTAATCGCACACTCTTTCAGCTAATCACATTACTGTCCACACACCTTTGTTTGAATAATTATTTCTAAACATAGTTCTCTGCTATCACTACTCATTACAATCTCACTTCCACTTCCCCTTGACTACACATTCTTTATCCTGTCTTAAGCATCCTCCTGTTTCCAAATGTACAGTCCTCAGAAATTATCTTGATGCTCTTTCTTCGGTTCCACCCGGTGTTCTTTCTCCACTTCTTTCTAACTTGTCCCGTTCACTTCTCCCAAGGTTTGTGGCTGATAAGAGTCCAGATGCCTGGGCTCTCATCCAGGTCTACTGGTGCAGCTTCTTGTGCAGCATTCCCCTCATCTCTTCCTTCTTTATAAACTAATGAAACATTGTTAATAGACTTAGCAAACAAACGATATACACAAGCAATTAAACAAGGAAGTTTGATTAAAATACATAGAGATTTTTACATAGGTTAATGCGATTTTAATAATATTTTTCAAGCATGCACTGACGCCCTATTCTGACAGCAAACTTTCTAGCCAATTCCAGCTACTCTCCACTCACAACTTCTTAACTCCGTCCTTTAGGTTTTGAATTGCATCATGGACAGACTCAGAATGATCAGATAGATTCACGTAACACATTCTATCAAAGTCTTTACATCCATGTCCTTGAGATAATTGCAAAAAATCTATGGCAGCTCTGTTTTGAAGGGTAGCGTGTTTGACTGAATCGTGCTCTGTTAAGAGACCATTGCTGTGGGTGAAAGACCTCCGGGGCAGAGGCTGGGTTTCTTACCGCCTCTCACCGGGAGGAGTGGACCCCGCACCGCCGCGCACCCCGCGCCTGCCGGAGCACAGAAAGGCGAGGGGCGGGCGAGTATCAGAGCCCTCTGCCCGCGGGCAGGCAATGGGGGGAGCCCGCCGGAGCCTGCTGCTGCCGCCGCCGGGCGAGTGAGTGAGGTCGCGGCATCAGGGAGGTGGAGGCGGCGCGCCCGTGCTCCGCAGCTCCTTATCCCACCGCTGCTACCGGGTGCAGCCCCTCGGTCGGCGGGGAGCCCCCGCCGCAGCCTCCGTTCGGCTCCCGCCGGAGCGCCGTTTTCCTCCCCGCCGTCCAGCCCCCGGTTCGCCTCGTGACGGACGGGATGTGGAGCATTCAGGTTGTGGGGCAGGCTCACAGCACCTTGATTTTCCGCTTGTTTTTTAATGTTTTTCCACATATCATGCGGGTCAGGGGGGTAGAGGTGGGGTTCTCTGTCAGGGTCGATTATTCCGGGATCAAAAGGGAAAAGGGTTATCTTTGCCTGGCTCGTTTGCTGTTGCAGCCCACCGGCAGATATCTTCCCGCAGAGCGATACGCGCGGGCGGGTTAGGGGCAGAAGGATCATAGTTACAATTCTGATCTTGTGCCAAACGGGCACTTTCAGCCGCACGTTTCTCTGCCTGTACCATCAGGAGTTCGTTATGTATCAAACGCCACAATTTGGATAACTTTTTAGCAGTTTTATCATCATCTAATGTAAGATCCCATAATTTATCGCCGTAGCGACGCCATTCCGATAACTGGTGAACAGAGTGGGGGTCACTAAAAATGCCGAGAGACTGGGCATGAGAAAGAAGGGTAGGGAGGTCCTTATCAAAGTCTAAGCCTTTTAGCCCCCGACGACGGAGGAAGGCAGTAAAAAGATCATACGCCGCTTGCCTGTGCATATTTACCGGATCCGTTGCACCCTCCAGGCGTCGGCAGCGCGTAGCAGCAGAGCCAGCCGATGCTGCACTCCGGGCCAAAGCAGAGATCACGCAGTCCACCGATGTGCCACTGCTGTCCTGCAGAAGCCGTCTTTATGTCAAGACCTGCACCCTCCGCAACTCTTGAAAGGGACGGTCCCTTCCTTGGTCCCTGTTCGGGCGCCAAATGTCGGAGTCGCGGGAGACAAGCCTCATGCTATCATGGTCAGCAAGTCTCGTTTATTTAGCAAAATACAGCCATTTTTATAGTCTCAGTGTTAGATACAATTTCTGCTAGGGTACAATAAGATCATTGGTTAGTTTGTGCTAACACAGGGGTTTCTAAAACAATCGCGACCGCTTCTTGTTTCAATATGTTTCAACTTGCTCAAGCATTACCGTTGCGCATTGTGCCCCACCAGGGCTTGGGAGGCTGAACCCAGGTCATGAGCTTTTGGTGCAGGGGTGCCGAGAGCAGGCAGCTCCTTGAGGAGAGCTGTTCACAGCCCCTTCACATCAGGCATCCGTGTGTGTCCCGTGCACACCGTGTGTGTGCAGCGCAAGAGAGTTTGCCTGAGAACTGCCCCAGTCCTGAACCACTGCTGTGGGCAACCCAGGCAAGGAGATGGGCACAGCCCCAGACAGAGCACCGTGTGTGTCCCGTGCACACCGTGTGTGTGCAGCCCAAGAGACCCCTGTCCCCTGCCGTGCTGAATCAGCGCTGTGTGCGGTGGTGGCCAGGGTAAACGGTGTGTCTGGGGGATTCAAGGGGTGGTCACAGAAGGAAACACTGCAGTGCAGACGTTTCCTGGCCCTGAGGATCAGCTCCCAAGATCTGGAGTACATCTTTGTGTGCTGTAAAATGTTATTGTATCTAAATGCAATTTGTCATTCTTGAATTGTGTGACATGATAATGACTATGCAAATGACGATAAGTCCTGCTTGGCACCTGTTTGATAGGTATATCCTTAATGCATACATAAGCTGAGATAAGCTCAAACAACGGCTGTCTTGCTTTAGCCCTTTGCAGGACATCTTGTTTCTACTCCAATGGCTGCAATGAAACAAGAGTCTGGCTCCAATGTGCCATTAGGGTGGAGAGGCTTCCCTGGGACTCCCCCCTACCATGTATCATTGATGTGTGATGCTAAAGCTGTTTCCCTGTGTCGTGGTTTAAACCCAGTCAGCCATAAATCATGCAGTCGCTCTCTCA
>NW_026914999.1:0-1651 GCF_034315485.1 Pezoporus occidentalis
TCCCCTCTAACTGTAACAAAGCGAGTGTAATACTATATATCTAGATATATAGGAAAACACAGTAAACGTAACAAAGTGAGCAAAATAAAGTATGTTCAAGAGCATTCCAATGACCCACAGAGGTTCTCAACCCCAACCCTAACCCTAACCCTAACCCTAACCCTAACCCTAACCCATTTCTCCCCTGTAACTGTAACAAAGTGAGTGCAACACTATATATATAGATATATAGGAAAACACAGTAAATGTAACAAAGTGAGCAAAATAAAGCATGTTCAAGAGCATTCTAATGACCCACAGAGGTACTCAACCCTAACCCTAACCCTAACACTAACCCTAACCCATTTCTCCCCTGTAACTGTAACAAAGTGAGTGTAATACTATATGTATATATATATACAGGAAAACAGAGGAAACGTAACAAAGTGAGCAAAATAAAACATGTTCAAGAGCATTCTAATGACCCACAGAGGTTCTCAACCCTAACCCTAACTCTAACCCTAAACCTAACCCATTTCTCCCCTGTAACTGTAACAAAGTGAGTGCAACACTATATATATAGATATATAGGAAAACACAGTAAATGTAACAAAGTGAGCAAAATAAAGCATGTTCAAGAGCATTCTAATGACCCACAGAGGTACTCAACCCTAACCCTAACCCTAACACTAACCCTAACCCATTTCTCCCCTGTAACTGTAACAAAGTGAGTGTAATACTATATGTATATATATATACAGGAAAACAGAGGAAACGTAACAAAGTGATCAAAATAAAGCATGTTCAAGAGGATTCTAATGACCCACAGAGGTTCTCAACCCTAACCCTAACCCTAACCCTAACCGTAAACCTAACCCTACCCCATTTCTCCCCTCTAACTGTAACAAAGCGAGTGTAATACTATATATCTAGATATATAGGAAAACACAGTAAACGTAACAAAGTGAGCAAAATAAAGTATGTTCAAGAGCATTCTAATGACCCACAGAGGTTCTCAACCCCAACCCTAACCCTAACCGTAAACCTAACCCTAACCCATTTCTCCCCTGTAACTGTAACAAAGTGAGTGCAACACTATATATATAGATATATAGGAAAACACAGTAAATGTAACAAACTGAGCAAAATAAAGCATGTTCAAGAGCATTCTAATGACCCACAGAGGTACTCAACCCTAACCCTAACCCTAACCCTAACCCTATAACCCTAACCCATTTCTCCCCTGTAACTGTAACAAAGTGACTGTCATACTATATGTATATATATATACAGGAAAACAGAGGAAACGTAACAAAGTGATCAAAATAAAACATGTTCAAGAGCATTCTAATGACCCACAGAGGTTCTCAACCCCAACCCTAACCCTAACCCTAACCCTAACCCTAACCCATTTCTCCCCTGTAACTGTAACAAAGTGAGTGCAACACTATATATATAGATATATAGGAAAACACAGTAAATGTAACAAAGTGAGCAAAATAAAGCATGTTCAAGAGCATTCTAATGACCCACAGAGGTACTCAACCCTAACCCTAACCCTAACCCTAACCCTAAACCTAACCCTAACCCTAACCCATTTCTCCCCTGTAACTGTAACAAAGTGAGTGTAATGCTATATGTATGGTTCTCAACCCTAACCCTAACCCTATCC
>NW_026915000.1:0-4209 GCF_034315485.1 Pezoporus occidentalis
TCCCCTGTAACTGTAACCAAGTGAGTGCAACACTATATATATAGATATATAGGAAAACACAGTAAATGTAACAAAGTGAGCAAAATAAAGCATGTTCAAGAGCATTCTAATGACCCACAGAGGTACTCAACCCTAACCCTAACCCTAACCCTAACCCTAACCCTAACCCATTTCTCCCCTGTAACTGTAACAAAGTGAGTGTAATACTATATGTATATATATATACAGGAAAACAGAGGAAACGTAACAAAGTGAGCAAAATAAAACATGTTCAAGAGCATTCTAATGACCCACAGAGGTACTCAACCCTAACCCTAACCCTAACCCTAACACTAACCCTTAACCCATTTCTCCCCTGTAACTGTAACAAAGTGAGTGTAATACTATATGTATATATATATACAGGAAAACAGAGGAAACGTAACAAAGTGATCAAAATAAAGCATGTTCAAGAGGATTCTAATGACCCACAGAGGTTCTCAACCCTAACCCTAACCCTAACCCTAACCCTAACCGTAAACCTAACCCTACCCCATTTCTCCCCTCTAACTGTAACAAAGCGAGTGTAATACTATATATCTAGATATATAGGAAAACACAGTAAACGTAACAAAGTGAGCAAAATAAAGTATGTTCAAGAGCATTCTAATGAGCCACAGAGGTTCTCAACCCCAACCCTAACCCTAACCCTAACCCTAACCCTAACCCATTTCTCCCCTGTAACTGTAACAAAGTGAGTGCAACACTATATATATAGATATATAGGAAAACACAGTAAATGTAACAAAGTGAGCAAAATAAAGCATGTTCAAGAGCATTCTAATGACCCACAGAGGTACTCAACCCTAACCCTAACCCTAACCCTAACCCTAACACTAACCCTAACCCATTTCTCCCCTGTAACTGTAACAAAGTGAGTGTAATACTATATGTATATATATATACAGGAAAACAGAGGAAACGTAACAAAGTGAGCAAAATAAAACATGTTCAAGAGCATTCTAATGACCCACAGAGGTTCTCAACCCTAACCCTAACCCTAACCCTAACCCTAACCCTAAACCTAACCCTAACCCTAACCCATTTCTCCCCTGTAACTGTAACAAAGTGAGTGTAATACTATATGTATATATATATACAGGAAAACAGAGGAAACGTAACAAAGTGATCAAAATAAAGCATGTTCCAGAGGATTCTAATGACCCACAGAGGTTCTCAACCCTAACCCTAACCCTAACCCTAACCCTAACCGTAAACCTAACCCTACCCCATTTCTCCCCTCTAACTGTAACAAAGCGAGTGTAATACTATATATCTAGATATATAGGAAAACACAGTAAACGTAACAAAGTGAGCAAAATAAAGTATGTTCAAGAGCATTCTAATGACCCACAGAGGTTCTCAACCCCAACCCTAACCCTAACCCTAACCCTAACCCTAACCCATTTCTCCCCTGTAACTGTAACAAAGTGAGTGCAACACTATATATATAGATATATAGGAAAACACAGTAAATGTAACAAAGTGAGCAAAATAAAGCATGTTCAAGAGCATTCTAATGACCCACAGAGGTACTCAACCCTAACCCTAACCCTAACCCTAACCCTAACCCTAACCCTAACCCATTTCTCCCCTGTAACTGTAACAAAGTGAGTGTAATACTATATGTATATATATATACAGGAAAACAGAGGAAACGTAACAAAGTGAGCAAAATAAAACATGTTCAAGAGCATTCTAATGACCCACAGAGGTTCTCAACCCTAACCCTAACCCTAACCCTAACCCTAACCCTAACACTAACCCTTAACCCATTTCTCCCCTGTAACTGTAACAAAGTGAGTGTAATACTATATGTATATATATATACAGGAAAACAGAGGAAACGTAACAAAGTGATCAAAATAAAGCATGTTCAAGAGGATTCTAATGACCCACAGAGGTACTCAACCCTAACCCTAACCCTAACCCTAACCCTAACCGTAAACCTAACCCTACCCCATTTCTCCCCTCTAACTGTAACAAAGCGAGTGTAATACTATATATCTAGATATATAGGAAAACACAGTAAACGTAACAAAGTGAGCAAAATAAAGTATGTTCAAGAGCATTCTAATGACCCACAGAGGTTCTCAACCCTAACCCAACCCTAACCCTAACCCTAACCCTAACCCTAACCCATTTCTCCCCTGTAACTGTAACAAAGTGAGTGCAACACTATATATATAGATATATAGGAAAACACAGTAAATGTAACAAAGTGAGCAAAATAAAGCATGTTCAAGAGCATTCTAATGACCCACAGAGGTACTCAACCCTAACCCTAACCCTAACCCTAACCCTAACACTAACCCTAACCCATTTCTCCCCTGTAACTGTAACAAAGTGAGTGTAATACTATATGTATATATATATACAGGAAAACAGAGGAAACGTAACAAAGTGATCAAAATAAAGCATGTTCAAGAGGATTCTAATGACCCACAGAGGTTCTCAACCCCAACCCAACCCTAACCCTAACCCTAACCCTAACCCATTTCTCCCCTGTAACTGTAACAAAGTGAGTGCAACACTATATATATAGATATATAGGAAAACACCTAAAGCATGTTCAAGAGCATTCTCAACCCTAACCCTAACCCTAACCCTAGCACTAACCCTAAGCCATTTTTCCCCTGTAACTGTAACAAAGTGAGTGTAATACTATATATATAGATATATAGGAAAACACAGTAAATGTAACAAAGTGAGCAAAATAAAACATGTTCAAGAGCATTCTAATGACCCACAGAGGTTCTCAACCCTAACCCTAACCCTAACCCTAACCCTAACCCTAAACCTAACCCTAACCCTAACCCATTTCTCCCCTGTAACTGTAACAAAGTGAGTGTAATACTATATGTATATATATATACAGGAAAACAGAGGAAACGTAACAAAGTGATCAAAATAAAGCATGTTCAAGAGGATTCTAATGACCCACAGAGGTTCTCAACCCTAACCCTAACCCTAACCCTAACCCTAACCGTAAACCTAACCCTAACCGTAAACCTATATATCTAGATATATAGGAAAACACAGTAAACGTAACAAAGTGATCAAAATAAAGTATGTTCAAGAGCATTCTAATGACCCACAGAGGTTCTCAAACCCAACCCTAACCCTAACCCTAACCCTAACCCTAACCCATTTCTCCCCTGTAACTGTAACAAAGTGAGTGCAACACTATATATATAGATATATAGGAAAACACAGTAAATGTAACAAAGTGAGCAAAATAAAGCATGTTCAAGAGCATTCTAATGACCCACAGAGGTACTCAACCCTAACCCTAACCCTAACCCTAACCCTAACACTAACCCTAACCCATTTCTCCCCTGTAACTGTAACAAAGTGAGTGTAATACTATATGTATATATATATACAGGAAAACAGAGGAAACGTAACAAAGTGCGCAAAATAAAACATGTTCAAGAGCATTCTAATGACCCACAGAGGTTCTCAACCCTAACCCTAACCCTAACCCTAACCCTAACCCTAAACCTAACCCTAACCCTAACCCATTTCTCCCCTGTAACTGTAACAAAGTGAGTGTAATACTATATGTATATATATATACAGGAAAACAGAGGAAACGTAACAAAGTGATCAAAATAAAGCATGTTCAAGAGGATTCTAATGACCCACAGAGGTTCTCAACCCTAACCCTAACCCTAACCCTAACCGTAAACCTAACCCTACCCCATTTCTCCCCTCTAACTGTAACAAAGCGAGTGTAATACTATATATCTAGATATATAGGAAAACACAGTAAACGTAACAAAGTGAGCAAAATAAAGTATGTTCAAGAGCATTCTAATGACCCACAGAGGTTCTCAACCCCAACCCTAACCCTAACCCTAACCCTAACCCATTTCTCCCCTGTAACTGTAACAAAGTGAGTGCAACACTATATATATAGATATATAGGAAAACACAGTAAATGTAACAAAGTGAGCAAAATAAAACATGTTCAAGAGCATTCTAATGACCCACAGAGGTACTCAACCCTAACCCTAACCCTAACCCTAACACTAACCCTAACCCATTTCTCCTCTGTAACTGTAATAAAGTGAGTGTAACCCTAACCCTAACCCTAACCCTAACCCTAACCCTAACCCATTTCTCCCCTGTAACTGTAACAAAGTGAGTGCAACACTATATATATAG
>NW_026915001.1:0-9686 GCF_034315485.1 Pezoporus occidentalis
GGGATAACATGGGATAACATGGGGTAACATGGGATAACATGGGATAACATGGGATAACATGGGGTAACATGGGGTAACATGGGGTAACATGGGATAACATGGGGTAACATGGGGTAACATGGGGTAACATGGGATAACATGGGATAACATGGGATAACATGGGATAACATGGGATATAACATGGGATAACATGGGATAACATGGGATATAACATGGGATAACATGGGATAACATGGGATAACATGGGATATAACATGGGATAACATGGGATAACATGGGATAACATGGGATATAACATGGGATATAACATGGGATATAACATGGGATAACATGGGATAACATGGGATAACATGGGATAACATAACATGGGGTAACATGGGAAGTAACATGGGATATAACATGGGATGTAACATGGGATGACATGGGGTGACATGGGGTAACATGGGATAACATGGGATATAACATGGGATAACATGGGATATAACATGGGATAACATGGGATATAACATGGGATATAACATGGGATAACATGGGATATAACATGGGATATAACATGGGATAACATGGGATAACAGGGGATATAACATGGGATAACATGGGATAACATGGGATAACATGGGATATAACATGGGATAACATGGGATATAACATGGGATAACATGGGGTAACATGGGATAACATGGGATATAACGTGGGATAACATGGGATAACATGGGGTAACATGGGATAACATGGGATAACATGGGATAACATGGGATAACATGGGATAACATGGGATAACATGGGATAACATGGGGTAACATGGGATAACATGGGATAACATGGGGTAACATGGGATATAACATGGGATAACATGGGATAACATGGGATATAACATGGGATAACATGGGGTAACATGGGGTAACATGGGGTAACATGGGATAACATGGGATAACATGGGGTAACATGGGATAACATGGGATTACATGGGGATAACATGGGATAACATGGGATAACATGGGATAACATGGGATAACATGGGATATAACATGGGATAACATGGGGTAACATGGGATAACATGGGATATAACGGGATAACATGGGGTAACATGGGATATAACATGGGGATAACATGGGATAACATGGGATAACATGGGATAACATGGGATAACATGGGATAACATGGGATAACATGGGATAACATGGGATATAACATGGGATAACATGGGATAACATGGGGTAACATGGGGATAACATGGGATAACATGGGATATAACATGGGATAACATGGGATAACATGGGATAACATGGGATAACATGGGATAACATGGGATATAACATGGGATAACATGGGATAACATGGCATTAACATGGGATAACATGGGATAACATGGGATAACACGGGGTAACATGGGATAACACGGGATAACATGGGATAACATGGGATAACATGGGATAACATGGGATAACATGGGATCTCTCCCCCCCCAGGGTGTGGAGTTCTTCGATGAGAAGCTCAACTCGCTCTGCATGGCCTGGCTGGTCGACCACGGTGAGGGACTGCTCCAAACCGGTTTATACTGGTCCATACTGGTCCATACTGATTTATACTGGTCCATACTGACCATACTGGTCCATACTGGTCCATGCTGGTCCTTACTGGTCCATACTGGTCCATACTGGTTTATACTGGTCCATACTGGTCCTTACTGGTCCATACTGGTTTATACTGGTCCTAACTGGTCCATACTGGTCCATACTGGTCCATACTGGTTTATACTGGTTTATACTTGTTTTTTGTGCTATAACCAGGCCAGACTCGTCCATACTGGTCCATACTGGTTTATACTGGTTTATACCTGTTTTTCTGCTATAACCAGTCCATACTGGTTCATACTGGTCTATACTGGTCCATACTGGTTTATACTTGTTTTTTGTGCTATAAGTAGTCCAGACTGGTCCATACTGGTTTATACTGGTCTCCCCTCCATACTGGTGTATACTGGTTTATACTGGTCCATACTGGTCCATACTGGTCCCTACTGGTTTATACTGGTTTACACTGGTTTATACTGGTTTATACTGATCTCCCCTCCATACTGGTCCATACTGGTCTATACTGGTCCATACTGGTCCATACTGGTTTACACTGGTCTATACTGGTTTACACTGGTTTATACTGGTCTCCCTTCCATACTGGTCCATACTGGTCCATACTGGTCTATACTGGTTTACACTGGTTTATACTGGTCTCCCCTCCATACTGGTCCATACTGGTTTATACTGGTTTATACTGGTTTACACTGGTTTATACTGGTCTCCCTTCCATACTGGTCCATACTGGTCCATACTGGTCCATACCGGTTTACACTGGTTTATACTGGTCTCCTCTCCATACTGGTCCATACTTGTCCATACTGGTTTATACTGGCTTATACTGGCTTACACTGGTTTACACTGGTCTCCCCTCCATACTGGTCCATACTGGTCCATACTGGTTTACACTGGTCCATACTGGTCCATACTGGTCCATACTGGTGCATACTGGTCCATACTGGTTTATACTGGTCCATACTGGTTTACACTGGTTTATACTGGTCCATACTGGTCCATACTGGTTTACACTGGTTTACACCGGTCTTTCCCCCCCTCCCAGTGTACGCCATCCGGGAGGCAGCCACCAGTAACCTACGGAAGCTGGTGGAACGCTTCGGACCGGGCTGGGCGCAGGGAACCATCGTACCCAAGGTGCTGGCCATGGCCGGGGACCCCAACTACCTGCACCGCATGACCACGCTCTTCTGCATCAACGTAGGTGCTGAGCACCCATGGGTGCTGGGGGGGGGACACGGGACACACACCCACACCCCCCTATGGGATCGTTATAACGCCCTATGGGTGCTGGGGGATGTGGGTGGGTGCTGAGGGACCCATCTGTGGGTGCTGGGAGACATCTGTGGGTGCTGGGAGACATCTATGGGTGCTGAGGCACCCATCTATGGGTGCTGGGAGACATCTGTGGGTGCTGAGGCACCCATCTGTGGGTGCTGGGAGACATCTATGGGTGCTGATGGGTGCTGGGAGACATCTGTGGGTGCTGAGAGCCATCTATGGGTGCTGGGAGACATCTATGGGTGCTGAGGCACCCATCTATGGGTGCTGGGAGACATCTGGGGGTGCTGAGGCACCCATCTATGGGTGCTGGGAGACATCTGGGGGTGCTGAGGCACCCATCTATGGGTGCTGGGAGACATCTGTGGGTGCTGGGAGACATCTGGGGGTGCTGAGGCACCCATCTATGGGTGCTGGGAGACATCTGGGGGTGCTGAGGCACCCATCTATGGGTGCTGGGAGACATCTGTGGGTGCTGAGGCACCCATCTGTGGGTGCTGGGAGACATCTGGGGGTGCTGGGAGACATCTGTGGGTGCTGGGAGACATCTGTGGGTGCTGAGGCACCCATCTGTGGGTGCTGGGAGACATCTGGGGGTGCTGAGGCACCCATCTGTGGGTGCTGGGAGCCATCTATGGGTGCTGAGCCACCCATCTATGGGACCCCTTCATCCCCCTATGGGACCCCAATATCCTCCTATGGGTGGGGTCAGCACCCATGGGTGGGGGTGGATAATGGGGGTCTATGGGGTGAAAGGGGGTCCCAATGGGGGAGGAGAGAGGGGTTCAGCACCCATGGGGGTGGACAGCTCCCTATGGGAGACAGCCCCCTATGGGTGCTGCCCCCCTCCACCCATGGGTGCTGTCTCCCATAGGGAGCTGTCCACCCCCATGGGTGCTGAACCCCTCTCTCCTCCCCCCTTGGGACCCCTTTTCACCCCATAGACCCCCATTATCCACCCCCCCCATTGGCTGCTGACCCCCCCTATGGGTGCTGACACCCCCCCCACCCATGGGGGCTGACCCCATAGGGAGCTGTCCACCCCCATGGGTGCTGAACCCCTCTCTCCTCCTCCCTCCCCCTTTTCACCCCATAGACCCCCATTATCCACCCCCACCATAGGTGCTGACCCCCCCCACCCATGGGTGCTGACCCCCCCTATGGGTGCTGACCCCCCCCACCCATGGGTGCTGTCTCCCATAGGGAGCTGTCCACCCCCATGGGTGCTGAACCCCTCTCTCCTCCTCCCTCCCCCCCCTTTTCACCCCATAGACCCCCATTATCCACCCCCCCCCATGGGTGCTGACCCCCCCACCCATGGGTGCTGACCCCCCCCCACCCATGGGTGCTGACCCCCCCACCCATGGGTGCTGACCCCCCCCACCCATGGGTGCTGACCCCATAGGGAGCTGTCCACCCCCATGGGTGCTGAACCCCTCTCTCCTCCCCCATTGGGACCCCTTTTCACCCCATAGACCCCCATTATCCACCCCCACCCATGGGTGCTGACCCCCCCTATGGGTGCTGACCCCCCCCACCCATGGGTGCTGACCCCATAGGGAGCTGTCCACCCCCATGGGTGCTGAACCCCTCTCTCCTTCCCCCTTGGGACCCCTTTTCCCCCCATAGACCCCCATTATCCACCCCCCCCATTGGCTGCTGACCCCCCCTATGGGTGCTGAACCCCCTATGGGTGCTGCCCCCCCCACCCATGGGTGCTGTCTCCCATAGGTGCTCTCCGAGGTGTGTGGGCCCGAGCTGACGGCTCAGCAGCTGCTGCCCACGGTGCTGCGCATGGCGGGGGACGCCATGGCCAACGTCCGCTTCAACGTGGCCAAGAGCCTGCAGCGCCTGGGACCCGTCCTGGATGCGGGGTAAGGCGCTATGGGGCGCCCCATAGCACCCATAGATCCTATAGGGCACCCATAGATCCTATAGAGCACCCTATAGCACCCATCCATAGCACCCATCACCATCCGCTTCAACGTGGCCAAGAGCCTGCAGCGCCTGGGGCCCGTCCTCGACGCGGGGTAAGGCGCTATGGGGCGCCCCATAGCACCCATAGATCCTATAGAGCATCCATAGATCCCATAGAGCACCCATAGGTCCCATAGAGCACCCATCCATAGCACCCATCACCATCCGCTTCAACGTGGCCAAGAGCCTGCAGCGCCTGGGACCCGTCCTGGACGCGGGGTAAGGCGCTATGGGGCGCCCCATAGCACCCATAGATCCTATAGAGCACCCATAGATCCTATAGAGCACCCGTAGATCCTATAGAGCACCCATACATAGCACCCATCACCATCCGCTTCAACGTGGCCAAGAGCCTGCAGCACCTGGGGCCCGTCCTCGACGCGGGGTAAGGTGCTATGGGGCGCCCCATAGCACCCATAGATCCCATAGAGCACCCATAGATCCTATAGGGCACCCATAGATCCTATAGAGCACCCATAGATCCTATAGGGCACCCATAGATCCTATAGAGCACCCATCCATAGCACCCATCAGCATCCGCTTCAACGTGGCCAAGAGCCTGCAGCGCCTGGGACCCGTCCTCGACGCGGGGTAAGGCGCTATGGGGCGCCCCATAGCACCCATAGATCCCATAGGGCACCCATAGATCCTATAGGGCCCATAGAGCACCCTAGAGCACCCATACATAGCACCCATCACCATCCGCTTCAACGTGGCCAAGAGCCTGCAGCGCCTGGGGCCTGTCCTCGACGCGGGGTAAGGCGCTATGGGGCGCCCCATAGCACCCATAGATCCCATAGAGCACCCATAGATCCTATAGGGCACCCATAGATCCTATAGGGCACCCATAGAGCACCCTAGAGCACCCATCCATAGCACCCATCACCATGGGCTTCAACGTGGACAAGAGCCTGCAGCACCTGGGACCCGTCCTGGACGCGGGGTAAGGCGCTATGGGGCGCCCCATAGCACCCATAGATCCTATAGAGCACCCATAGATCCTATAGGGTCCATAGAGCATCCTAGAGCACCCATACATAGCACCCATCAAGATGCACTTGAACGTGGCCAAGAGCCTGCAGCGCCTGGGACCCGTCCTCGATGCGGGGTAAGGCGCTATGGGGCGCCCCATAGCACCCATAGATCCTATAGAGCACCCATAGATCCTATAGGGCACCCATAGAGCACCCTAGAGCACCCATCCATAGCACCCATCACCATCTGCTTCAACGTGGCCAAGAGCCTGCAGCGCCTGGGGCCCGTTCTCGACGCGGGGTAACGCGCTATGGGGCGCCCCATAGCACCCATAGATCCCATAGAGCACCCATAGATCCTATAGGGCACCCATAGATCCTATAGGGCACCCTATAGAGCACCCATCCATAGCAACCATCACCATCCGCTTCAACGTGGCCAAGAGCCTGCAGCGCCTGGGACCCGTCCTCGACGCGGGGTAAGGCGCTATGGGGCGCCCCATAGCACCCATAGATCCTATAGAGCACCCATAGATCCTATAGGGCCCATAGAGCACCCATAGATCCTATAGAGCACCCATCCATAGCACCCATCACCATCCGCTTCAACGTGGACAAGAGCCTGCAGCGCCTGGGGCCCGTCCTCGACGCGGGGTAAGGTGCTATGGGGCGCCCCATAGCACCCATAGATCCTATAGAGCATCCATAGATCCTATAGGGCACCCATAGATCCTATAGAGCACCCATAGATCCTATAGGGCACCCATCCATAGCACCCATCACCATCCGCTTCAATGGGGCCAAGAGCCTGCAGCGCCTGGGGCCCGTCCTCAACGCGGGGTAAGGCGCTATGGGGCGCCCCATAGCACCCATAGATCCCATAGGGCACCCATAGATCCTATAGGGCACCCATAGATCCTATAGGGCACCCATCCATAGCACCCATCACCATCCGCTTCAATGGGGCCAAGAGCCTGCAGCGCCTGGGGCCTGTCCTGGACGCGGGGTAAGGCACTATGGGGCGCCCCATAGCACCCATAGATCCTATAGAGCACCCATAGATCCTATAGGGCACCCTAGAGCACCCATCCATAGCACCCATCAAGGTGCACCTGAACGTGGCCAAGAGCCTGCAGCGCCTGGGGCCCGTCCTCGACGCGGGGTAAGGTGCTATGGGGCGCCCCATAGCACCCATAGATCCTATAGGGCACCCATAGATCCTATAGGGCACCCTAGAGCACCCATACATAACACCCATCACCATCCGCTTCAACGGGGCCAAGAGCATGCAGCGCCTGGGGCCCGTCCTCGACGCGGGGTAAGGCGCTATGGGGCACCCCATAGCACCCATAGATCCCATAGGGCACCCATAGATCCTATAGGGCCCATAGAGCACCCTAGAGCACCCATCCATAGCACCCATCACCATCCGCTTCAACGTGGCCAAGAGCCTGCAGCGCCTGGGGCCCGTCCTGGACGCAGGGTAAGGCGCTATGGGGTGCCCCATAGCACCCATAGATCCTATAGAGCACCCATAGATCCTATAGAGCACCCATAGGTCCCATAGAGCACCCATCCATAGCACCCATCACCATCCGCTTCAACGTGGCCAAGAACCTGCATCACCTGGGGCCCGTCCTCGACGCGGGGTAAGGCGCTATGGGGCGCCCCATAGCACCCATAGATCCTATAGAGCACCCATAGATCCTATAGGGCACCCATAGATCCTATAGAGCACCCATCCATAGCACCCATCACCATCCGCTTCAACGGGGCCAAGAGCCTGCAGCGCCTGGGGCCCGTCCTCGATGCGGGGTAAGGCGCTATGGGGCGCCCCATAGCACCCATAGATCCTATAGGGCCTATAGAGCACCCTAGAGCACCCATACATAGCACCCATCAAGGTGCACTCGAATGTGACCAAGAGCCTGCAGCGCCTGGGGCCCATCCTGGACGCGGGGTAAGGCGCTATGGGGCGCCCCATAGCACCCATAGATCCTATAGGGCCTATAGAGCATCCTATAGCACCCATAGCACCCACATATAGCACCCATAGAACACACACAGCACCCATGAAGGTGCGGTTCAAAGTGTTCACCTATAGCACCCATAGCACCCATCGACACCCATCCTATGGACATCTATAGCACCCATTGACACCCATCCTATGGACACCTATGGCACCCATAGCACCCATTGACACCCATCCTATGGACACCTATGGCACCCATCAGCACCCATCCTATGGACAGCAATGGCACCCATAGCACCCATTGACACCCATCCTATGGACACCTATAGCACCCATCAGCACCCATCCTATGGACACCAATGGCACCCATAGCACCCATTGACACCCATCCTATGGACACCTATAGCACCCATTGACACCCATCCTATGGACACCTATGGCACCCATAGCACCCATTGACACCCATCCTATGGACACCAATGGCACCCATAGCACCCATTGACACCCATCCTATGGACACCAATGGCACCCATAGCACCCATTGACACCCATCCTATGGACACCAATGGCACCCATAGCACATATTGACACCCATCCTATGGACACCTATAGCACCCATCAGCACCCATCCTATGGACACCAATGGCACCCATCAGCACCCATCCTATGGACACCAATGGCACCCATCAGCACCCATCCTATAACATCCATTGACACCTATAGCACCCATTGACACCCATGGACACCCATCCTATAGACACCCAAAGAACCCATTGACACCTGTCCTATAGCAGCCATTGACACCCATAGACACCCATCCTATGGGCACCCATTGACAACAATCGTGCCCATTGACACCCATAGCACCCATAGACACCCACTGACACCCATTGACCCCCATAGCACCCATTGACACCCATAGCACCCATTGACACCCATTGCACCCATTGACACCCATTGACACCCATAGCACCCATTGACACCCGTAGCACCCATGGACCCCCTGGGCACCCATTGACACCCATAGCACCCATTGACCCCCACAGCACCCATTGACACCCGTAGCACCCATTGACACCCATTGACACTCATTGACCCCCATCGCACCCATTGACACCCATAGCACCCATTGACACCCACAGTACCCATTGACACCCATAGACACCCATTGACCCTCATAGCACCCATTGACACCCATTGACCCCCACTGCACCCGTTGACACCCACAGCACCTGTTGACACCCATAGCACCCATTGACACCCATTGCACCCATTGACACCCATTGACCCCCATAGCACCCATTGACACCCACAGCACCCATTGACACCCACTGACACCCATAGCACCCATTGATACCCATAGACACCCATTGACCCCCATTGACACCCATAGCACCCACAGCACCCATTGACCCCCACAGCACCCATTGACAGCCGTAGCACGCATTGACACCCATTGACACCCATCGCACCCATAGACACCCATTGACACCCATTGATACCCATAGCACCCATTGACACCCATAGCATCCATTGACACCCATAGCACCCATTGACACCCATTGACCCCCATAGCACCCATTGACACCCATTGTCACTCATCGCACCCATTGACACCCACAGCACCCATTGACACCCATTGTCACTCATCGCACCCATTGACACCCATTGACACCCATAGCACCCATTGACCCCCATTGACACCCATTGACACCCATTGGGTGCCCATTGGGGGGGTGTTGACACCCATTGACACCCATTGACCCCCATTGACCCCCATTGACACCCATTGACACCCATTGACACCCATTGACACCCACTGACACCCATTGCACCCATTGACACCCATAGCACCCATTGACACCCATTGACACCCATAGCACCCATTGACA
>NW_026915002.1:0-5036 GCF_034315485.1 Pezoporus occidentalis
ATTCTCTATGAGACAGTGGTGGGAGTGTACAGGCCCCAGGAACACGTATGGTTTTAATTCCTGTATTAGGTATTTCCTGCTTCCTCATGCTCTGGATTCCATTCCCATGGTTTTCCCTTTCATAATGGTGAGTACGGCGTGGGAGGGAGAAAAAATAGGTTGAGAATCCAGGGCCATGTTTCCTCCAGTACCCTTGATGACCCATAAGCTGTTGTAATTCCCTCCCAGACTGGGGCATCTGCCCTTGTTCTGTTTTTCTGAAGGTGTCTGCAGCAATCACTGCACTGCTGCTATCCACCAAGTACCCTCCGATTTGACTGGTTTCTGCTTGGTTTCTGACAGTGCTCAGATGGAACTGTCAGGGCCATGTAGTGCTTCCCACACTGCTGTTGCTGCAGTTCTTTGGGGCAATCTCCTCTGATGAAGACATCATCTACATAATGGTACATTTTCACCTCTGAGGAAGTGAGACCCGTGGGTTTGTAATGGTCATGGGGGGGGACTAGTCCCCTTCCAGCCCCATGGCAAAGGTCCTAGGAGGAGATGCCTCAACTGACCAGGCTGAACCCCTTTTCCTTCAGCAGGGGTAAAGGAACCCCAGCCTGTCCTGGCCTGCCTGTCCTGTCTGATGGGGGAAAAAACAGGCTGCCCACAGGTATTGATGTGTCACCTTCCCTGGTAGTATTTAAAAGACATGTAGATTTGGCACTTCTGGACATGGAAAGTTTTGGACTTGACAGTGTTTGGTTAATGGTTGGGTAAAAATTTTAAGGGTCTTTTCCAACCTAAATGATATGATTCTACAAAATCTTGTTTTTTAGATCAAGCTCTGTCTCTCAGCTGAGAAATGACAAGGGGGACTGCCCCACTGAAGGGGGGAACATCAGTGCTTTTTAATGCATGAATGCATGATTACAATTCTTAGCAAAAAGAAAATATTTTTTAAAATTATGCTGTCACCTATTGGATAAGCTTTTCTGAATGACATTATACTCCCTGCTAAAGGGATGAAACCTAGCCAGATTGGAAAAAGGCAGTAATCAGTGTAGGGGCCCAGTTCCAGAGGTGGGTAACACAGCCAAAACACAATAAAACAAAACTACCTATTTTAAACCCCACAGTAATTCTTGGAAAATTTGAGAGTCTTTAGCAGAGGTGCACTGACACTAAGGAGGTTATTGATTTTTTAAATTTTTTTCTTTAAGCAAATGTATTTAAAATAACATTTGAAATAGCAAAACACATCAACAACCAACTAGAAGATCATGCACAGGAGACAAAAGATCACACTCCTGAAAGTCTGAGAGGCTTAAAGCATGCTCCTGCCACATTCTGCAACCCAAAGGGGTCATTTATACACAGTAAAGACGAATGTGTGAATCTGATGCTGCCCTGACCCCTCTTCCACCTTCAAAAGCAACTCTCAAAGTTTAAACAGTCAAATTCAAGCAAAAAGGCCCCTTCCGCTGCTGCCAAACAGATAGATAGCCTGTGCCTGAACTGGATTTACAAAACAGAAACATCCTGTATGTTAGCCACTTTAACAGAGTAAAGGATTTTCAGAATATACATCTCCCTTCAGCAAACTGGCAAAACAGAAAAAAAAAGTGACAGAAAACAGCAGCCTATAAGTGATACAGACACTGAAAGAACAAACTTGTTTTGGTACAAAAGAGACTTGAGTAGTCTGCCTGAGATGGAGATTCTGAGGAACAAGGCACAGCCAGGCATGATCTCGGGTTTTTTCTTGTCAGTGTGGGGAGGGAGGAGGAGGAAATGAAGCACTTGGTCTCCCGCTGTGTGTGGGGGGAAAAAGGGGTTTCAGAAGCTAGGATAATAATTTAAATGGGGATTGCAAGAGAAATCCCCCCAAAAGAGCATGGGAAGAGGGCAAAAGGTTAACAATAACTGAGGAGCTGAGCAAACAACAAGAGCTTGGGTTGGAATGGAAGGAACAGTGGGTTGGTTGGTTTGTTTGGGGGGGGTTTTTTTTTTTTTTGGGGGGGAGAGGTGATGGTGTTCCTTTTTAAAAAAAAATTTTTTTTTTTTATTTTTTTTTTTTTTGTTTTTTTTTTTTTTTTTTTTTTTTTTTTTATAAGATTAAAAAAAATTTTTTTTTAAAAGGGGGTTTTTTTTTTTTTTCCCTTTTTAAAAAAGGGAAAAAAAAACCCAAAAAAAATTTGAGGGCTTTTTTTTTTTAAAAAGCCCTTTTTAAAAAAATTTCCAAAAAAAAATTTTTTTAAAAGCAAATTGGCCTTTGGGTTTTTTTTTTAAAAAAAATTTTTTCCCTTTTTTTGGGGTTTTTTTTTAAAAAAATTTAAAAACTTCCCTTTTCCCTTTTTTTTTTTTAAAAAAAAAAAAAAAAAAAAAAAAAAAAAAAAAAAACAAAAAAAAAAAAAAAAAAAAAAAAAAAACCCCAAAAAAATTTTTTTTAAAAAAATAGGCCCCCCCCAATTTTTTTTTTTAAATTTTTTTTTGGGGTTTTTTTCCCCCCAAAAAAAAGGGTTTTTTTTTTTAAAAAAAAATTTTTTTTTTGCCTTTTAAAAAAAAAAAAAATTTTTTTTAAAATTTTCCCGGGTTTTTTTTAAAAAGGAAAAAACCCCCCCTTTTAAAAAAAACCCCCAAAAAAAATCCCCAAAAAGGGGGAAAAATAAAACCCAAAAAATTTTTAAAAAAAAAGGGATTGGTTTAAAAAAAAATTTTTTAAAAAAAATTTTTTAAAAAAAAAAACCCAACTTAAAAAAATTTTTTTTTTTTAAGTCTTTAAAGGTTTTTTCGTTTTTCCCCCGCCTTTTTTGGGGCAAAGGAAACATTTTTTTTTTTCCCCAACCAAAAAAAAATTTTTAAAAAAAAAAAAAAATTTTTTTTAAACAAAAAAACCCCCAAAAAAAAAAACATTAAAAAAAAAGGAAATTTTTTAAAAAAAGGGGGTTTTTAAAAAATTTTTCCCAAAAACCCCAAAACCCCCCCCCAAAGGAACCCCCCCCCCACCCCCCCCAAAAAAAAACCCCCCCCCCCCCCCCTTTTTTTAAACCCCCCCTTTTTTTTGGGGGTTTTATTTTCCCCCTTTTAAAATTTTTTTTTTTTTTCCCCCCCCAAAAAAACCCCCGGTTTTAAAATTTTTTTTCCCCCCCCACGGAAAAAAAAAGGGTTAAATTTTCCCCCCCCCCCCAAAAAAACCAAAAAAACCCGGGGTTTTTTTAAAAAAAATTTTTTTCAGGGTTTTTTTTTTGGGAAAAAATTTTTTTTTTTTTGTTTCCTTTTTTTTTTTTTTAAAAAAGTTTTCCCTTTAAATTTTTTAAAAAGGTTTTTTTTTAAAAAAAAAACCCCAAATTCTAACCCGGGGGCCGGGTTTTTTTTTTTAAAAATTTTTTTTTTTTTGGGGGGGGGGGGGGGGGGGGGGCCCAAACCCAAATTTTTTTAAATAATAAATCCCCCCAAAAAGCCAAACACACACACCCCAAAGCAAACCAACCAACCCACTCTTCCTTCCATTCCAACCCAAGCTCTTGTCGCTTGCTCAGCTCCTCAGTTATTGTTAACTTTTTGCCCTCTTCCCATGCTCTTTGTGGTGGGATTTCTCATTGCAGATCCTCATTTAAAATTATTATCCTAGCTTCTGAATACCATCTTATCCCCCCACACACAGCGCAGACCAAGTGCTTCATTCCTCCTCCTCCCTCCCACACTGACAAGAAAATAAGCCTGAGATCATGCCTGGCTGTGCCTTGTTCCTCAGAATCTCCATCTACAGGCAGACTACTCAAGTCTCTTTGTACCAAAACAAGTTTGTTCTTTCAGTGTCTGTATCACTTATAGGCTGCTGTCTCTGTCAGCTTTTTTATTCTGTTTGTGCTTTGCAGTTTGCTGAAGGTAGATGTATATTCTGAAAATAAACTTGACTCTGTTAAAGTGGCTAACATACAGTGATGTTTCTGTTTTGTAAATCCAGTTCAGGCACAGGCTATCTATCTGTTTGGCAGCAGCGGAGGTGCCTTTTTGCTTGAATTTGACTGTTTAAGCTTTGAGAGTTGCTTTTGAAGGTGGAAGAGGGGTCAGGGCAGCATCAGATTCACACATTGCTGTCTCTACTGAATCGATAGAAATGACCTCCTTTGAAGATTGCAGAATGTGGCACGAGCATGCATTAAGCCTCTCAGACTTTCAGGAGTGTGATCTTTTGTCTCCTGTGCATGATCTTCTAGTTGGTTGTTGATGTGTTTTGCTATTCAGGGATGACTACTTTAGATACATTTGCTTAAAGAAAGAAATTAAAAATCAATAACCTCCTTAGTGTCAGTGCACCTCTGCTGAAGACTCTCTGATATTGCCAGAATTACTGTGAGGTTAAGTAGGTAGTTTTGTTTTATTGTGTTTTGGCTGTGTTACCCAGCTCTGGAACTGGGCCAGCCTACACTGATTACTGCCTTTTTCCAATCTGGCTAGGTTTCATCCTTCAGCAGGGAGTATAGATGCTCATTCAGAAAAGCTTATCCAATAGGTGACAGCATAATTCATAAATATTTTCTTTTTGCTAAGAATTGTAATCATGCATTCATGCATTAAAAAGCACTGATGTTCCCTCCCTCAGCTGGGAGACACGCTGCCTTCCTGCAGTGTCATTTCTCAGCTGAGAGACAGAGCTTGATCTAAACAACAAGATTTTGTAGAATCATGGACTCATTTAGGTTGGAAAAGACCCTTAAGATTGAGCCCAACGATTAACCAAACACTGTCAAGTCCAGCACTGTGCCATGTCCAGAAGTGCCAAATCTACATGTCTTTTAAATACTTCCAGGGAAGGTGACACATCAATACCTGTGGGCAGCCTGTTTCTTGTCCCCTCATCAGACAGGACAGGCAGGCCAGGACAGGCTGGGATCTCCTTTACGGTAGGTTGAGGCATCTCCTGCCTGAGACTGTGCCATGGGGGGGAAGGGGCTCGCTCCCTCCCCTGACCATTACAAACCCACAGGGGTTTACTTCCTCAGAAGGTGAAAATTACCATTATGAGATGATGTCTTAATCATGGAGAT
>NW_026915003.1:0-5269 GCF_034315485.1 Pezoporus occidentalis
CCTTTCCCGGGGCCCCCTTCCCCTTTTTTTACATTTATTACCCCCCCTTTCCGTTTTTTTCCTTTTTTAAAAAACTTCCCAAAAACTTTCCCCAAAATTTTGCCCCCTTTTCCCCAAAACTCTTTGATTCCAAAAACCCTTAGCTTCCCTACAGCCATTAGACCTGCTATAAAACTGCTGAAATTTCCCGTTTTATAAAAGATGTAGGCCCGGGTCCTTTTTCATGGCCGCCTTTCAGATCGTCTTCTCTGGGTCCTCTGTTTGGGGGCTCCAAATAGCCTCCCAAAGCAGCAGTGTCTGGTTCACCCAGCGGGACTCCTTCGGGTTTGTCGGGCACCGGGCCCAACCCCCGAGCATTTCCCGCGCTCCCCGGGCCCTCCACCGGCGCGCTGGCTCCCCGTCCGGTCCCTGCCCTCTGGGTCCCCCTGGGTACCAGGGGGCCTGTTGGTTGCGTCCCTGTTCAGGGGCCATTTGTAAGGGAGGGAAAACAGAAGGCACCCAATATGGGGGGGGCAAACTTCTATCTTATTTGTACGCAGTCCAATATATGGGTGGTATTGCCACCCTCCCTTGGCACAACAGTATTGGTTACCCACACAACTTCCTCCACATTCTCCGGTTTGCCGTTCTGTGAGTCCCCCGCCTTGCCCACAGTCTCCCGGGCTCTGTGGTCCTGCTCTTAGAGTCATATGCAACAGGTGGCCAAGTGGAAATTGTGTGGGCTGTGAGGCAAAAGGGGCCTGGCACCAAGACAAGCCAAACTCAGTGATGACACAAACCACAAAAATGGGAAAAGGGGTCCTGCAGGAAGTGACAGAGCCATAAAATAATCAGCATCTCCCTTTCTTTGGGGACAAGCATGGCAGATGGCTGGTCCACAAGAGCAACCACCAGAGCCCAGCCCAGTGCATTTTGTCAAACTCAAGACACCTGGTAAGACCCCCAAGGGGTGGTCTCTGTGCCCCTTGCAGGGATCAGCCAGGGCTTTCAGTCCTGAGCCCCCCACTGGTGTGGAAGGAGAGCACAGTCACCAAGCCCTCAGGCAATGCTGTAATTTTATCTTCTGCCATCCCTAAGGTCTCCCTGGAATGCAAATGCTTTCTCCACAGCCTTTAACCCCTGCCCCCTAGGAACAACACCTGCATGGACTGGAGGTGTGGACTTGGAGCCCATAACAGGTCGCATCCTACCAGACTGTGGCTTTCCTGCAGGAGGCAAAGCTGGGGGGAAGGGCACATTCCCCACACGAATGGTTCAAGCCAGAAAAGAAAACCCATGGGATGGCCGGGAAAAACCCTCAACATGGACTTCCCCTCAAGCAGCCATGGATGAGACACCAGGTTGGACTGAAACTGCAGTAGAGCCCCCCCGTCTCCTCACGCAGCCATGGCTTCCCTGCTCTTCAGGAAAAGTGCTAAATTGAAATCACCTGGCAGGTGTCATGGGAAAAACCCACCAAACTGGGACTCCATTTAAGGCCCCTGGGGAGTGTAACCCCCAGCTCCACCCAAAAAAAAGGGAAACCCCCAACTGGCACAAACCACCCCCTTTTCTCTGGGACACTTTTAGGTACAGCTCCACACTGAGTAAAAAGGGTCAAAACCCAACAAAATTTTAGCCCCCAAAGGGGGAGAGCACCAACTGGGGCATGGAGCTGGCCGGGATTGGGCCCCCGGTGGGGCATCCCGTCCTGGCACGGCCCGGGCCCCGTTGGCCCCCCACCTCTCTTTGCAGGGCTGAACCCTTGCTTTCCCCCTGACATGAGGGCAGTGGCAGGGAACCCCAGTGGTATGGCCTTGCTTCCCCATCTCTTTTTAAGCACAAACCCCCAGTGACACTGCATCCACCCGCCCCCCCTGAAAGATTCAACGGGAGGGCACACTGGCATGGGTGTCTTTCCTTTTGTTTTTGGCCAAAATCTCCATGGCCCTCTGCTGATGCGGGCGGGGAAGGGATATCCCCGTGTCCCCCACCTGCAGGCCCCAACCCAAAAAAGGCACCCACACTCTGGCATCCTCACATGTGGGCCTATTTTGCTCAGGGGGAGGAGCCGGAGGTGGCACCCCCCCCATCTTCAGACACCCCTATCTCCCCTTTTAGAACTGGTGGAGATGCAGCCCCCCTTTTACCGGGGTGCCCATTTTAATGCCTACCTGGTGGAAGGGGCCCTGAACCAAGCCCTTTGGGTGGGGTTCCCCAGTGCTGAGGCCCCTTTGGGCTCCCGCAGGTAAATCTGCTCATTTACACCTGAAGCAGGGAACTAATGTAAGGCTAGGTTAGTTTCCCCCGTGGTACAGGGAGAGGAGGTTTGGGACCTAAGGTCCCCGCCTTTGCCCCGCCCCCAAAACACCACCTGGGTTCCTACACCCAGAGCATGATGGTGTCACTAAAGGGGAAGGCTTTCAAAGCAACTCATTTTGCCACAGCTCCTCTAAATTTTCAGCCAGGAACCCTTCCCAAAAATATATAGCTCAGTAGAATCAATCTGATAGACCAAAGCCGTTTATTGCAAACCTTAACCCCTTTATATACTGTTGCTTCATGCACTTCAGGGATTTGGATATTATGATTGGATACATGTCTTGAACACCCTTAGTGACTAACAACCAATTGGTTAACACAGGTGTAAACTTACCTGAAAGCTTCCCCGCAGTCCACAGTTCTCATAACTCAGTGAATTCCCCTTCTTTTTTTGCTTCTTAACCCTTGGTCTCATGGCCTTGCTGTATCTTTTGGGGTTAGTCAAATTATGCACCAAATATCCTTTCCTGGGAGAACCTTTCCCAAAGGCTGTGTTTTTGTCTGCACAGAAAGAGGGGGTCCACAAACCACACGATGAACCTGTTGTTTTTACAATGACCTGCCCCAAAGAAGTTGATGCCCCAAATTTACCACCAGTTGAAGTTAACCCTTGGGGAATTCCCCGTTAACCGGGTTTTCTTGGAGAACAGCAAAAAGGGGTTTTTTGGGGAGAACCGGGGTTTCCCCCCAAAAAATTGGGAACATTTTAACCTGGAAAAGGGGAAACCCCTGGGCACCCCAACCTTTTTAAAATTATTCTTACACAGCTACTACAGAACAGAAAAATTTTTTTTTTATTGTTGGGTCAAGCATTGGGGTTTAAGGTTTTGTTTGGGGGGCTGCACGAAACCAGATACCATAAAGCTTCCAAATAAACCAAGGACAGCACACCTTCAGGAAAAAAAGGGCTGAACTGGGAAAAAGGCCACTACAGAATGGCTTCCTTTTTTCTTAATCATTTTGCAATCTTTTTTTTTTAATCTTGTCCTTGTGTGCTACAACAGTTAATGGAGAATATAAAAAATTTCAAAAGTTAAAATTTTGTTTTTTAGTAAAACAAAAAGGGGGAAACTATAAAAATAGTTAACGAAATGGACCGGGGCATTATTGCCCTGCTGGGCCTGCCTTGGGAAGGGTGAAGAAAACCCGGGGGGAATGCCCGGGTCAGCCTTAAAACTGTAAAGAGAACAATGAAGGGTAAACATGGGTTTTAAAAAAAAAGCAGGGAGCCGATACTGCAGGATTTCATCTCAAAGGCAGACCAAAGATGTGAATATTTGTAACCCTCAGTAGTGTTCAGTCGGATGATAGGAATAAAGGGGGAAAGTTTAGTTTACACAAGATAGGGAAAGGGGGAAGCGATAAAATAAAGGTCTTAACCCACCAGAGCTGGACTCCATTTTTGATAGGCCAGGGGGAACCCCATCCCTTGGGACCCTCTTCTTCCCCCATCCCGGGGACCCTTCCCTTTGGCCCCCTTTTGGGTCCCCCCATTTGGGACCCCTCTTGGGCCCCCATTTATACCCCCTTTTGGCCCCCATTTGGGTCCCCCACCCTTTGGGCCCCATCATTTGGGACCTCACCCTTGTGAACCCCATGGTTTGGGAAACCCCCCCTTGGGACCCATCCCGGGGGGACCCTTCCTTGGCCTATTTTTGGGGGACCCCTTTTTTGGGGAAACACTGATTATCCCCCCTCCCCATCCCTTAGGACCCCATCTCTTGTTTAAACCCTAAACTGCATTTGGGCCCACCCCTTTGGCCCCCCCATTGCCCCCCCCCAATCTTTGGTGTGCCCCCCCCTCCCTGGCCACCCCTCCGCGGTGGCAAGGCGCAGGATCGTTCCCCACTGGGGCTCCAGCTCCTTTCCATGGATCTGTGTCCCGAGGTGCAGTTTCCCCAGCGCCTCCCCGTCGCCATTCCCCCCCTGCCAGCCCCATGGGGGCCTCATGGCTTCCCCCTGAGAGCCCCTGGGGACGGGGGGAAGAGGGTTTTGGGGGGGTCCAGCAATGAGACACCACCCCCCATGGGACCTCACTTTCCTCCAAGGCTGGGGGAAATCAGGGGGGTAGGACCAGGAAAGGAGGAGGAGGAGATCCCAAAGGGTCCTGATGGGATCCATCCCCCTGGGGGGGGGAGGATGGGGGTTATGGAAGGAGAGGGTGAAGGGGGTGGGAGCACAAAGGGGTGGGGGAGGGGGGGGGGGGGATTCCAAAGGGGTAATTCTGAAGGGGAATAAACATGGTATACCCCCCAAAATAATGGGGTACCGAAGGAGGAAAGGGACATTCCAAAAAAGGGTGGGGGGCCCCCAAAAGGGGGAAAAGGAGGGGGGCCCCAAAAGCTAAACAGCCACGGGGGCCCCCCCAAAAAGGGCCGGAAGGGGCCCAAGGGGAAAAAGTAGGGGTGCAAGGAAAGCAGCATCCCCAGGAGCGCCCTGGTGAGGATTTATCCCACATTGATCCCAAAACCGCCACCCCCTGGAAAGCACCCAAAATCCTGGGTTTTGGGGAAAAGGGCGGGGAAGGGGTTGTCCTTTGAAGCCTGGAAATGGGGATCGGCAGCAGGGGGCCTCTGTAGGTGTGGATCCAAAGGGCACTTGTCCCCAAAGCAGCTTCCCCCCCTGTTTTTGGGGCCCAAAAAAAGGTGAATAGGTTTTGTTTAAAAACCAGCTTTTGGGGGGGAGTAGGAGTTCAAATGGTGCCAAATCCATGGAATTGGGGGGGGGGGGGGTGTTTTGGGGGAAAAAAAGGGATTAAAGGGAGGGGCAGAAGGGGGGTTTTTTTGGGGGGTTCCTGGAAGCGGGCATGGTTGGATGGGCTTGGAGCGTCCTGTCTTGAAAGGGGCCCTGCCCCTGGCAGGGTTTGGGGCTGGATACTTTTGACCTTCAACCTAACCCATTCCATGCTCTGTGATTCCATGAATCCCCGATCCCTCCCCGTGCTGCAGTGTGGTGTTTTCTGGTGTAT
>NW_026915005.1:0-5693 GCF_034315485.1 Pezoporus occidentalis
GGCAAAGGGTAAACAAGTTATCCGGTCTTGTAGACCAAAGTTTCCTAGAGAGGTACACAGATAATTAATTAATTGCAATGCTTTAACTCACGGGAATAAACGGGAAACGGGTCCCTGGCTGAATGCAGAACCTCAGCATTTCCCAATCCCTTTAAAAAAATCCTAAACCCCGATCCAGAACCATAACATAACAGGGGGGCAGAAAACTAAAAGGGTCACACAGAGAAACTCAGAAACTTGTGCTCTAACGGCCCTTTAAACTTGGGAAGGCCTTAGCTTATTTGCAGTTAAATCCACCAAGGGCGTGTTAAGTCCATTTCTCCTTTCTTATATTCCCATGAAAGCAAACCGAAACCAAACTCAAACCACAGCTAAGAGTTGGCACTGGATAAACCAGGAACCACTGTGAATAAAGCCTATCCAGATTTCAGAAAACACAAAATGAAGAGGCCTCCCAACTCTCACATTGCAGCGGCCAGGTGAAGGGGAGCAGACACCGATGCGATGTACATTTGCAAAAAGCTCCGTTTATTGCTTACAAGGCTGCTTTAATATACTGCTTTGAGCTCCCTTACACGCGATCACGCACTACTTGATTGGCTCCCCGCTCGTCCTGGGTGTCCATGCGCCGCTATTTTTTTATGATTGGGCCTAGGTTTTTGTGTTAGTTTCGTTTATCTTCTTTCTTTATGTTATCCTTTGTGCATTCCTAATGGGGGTTTATGTTCTATTCTCACAGCTTGCTGTAGACCTTCCGACTGTCCAGCCGACCCCCAACATCTCCCCCTTTTTTTCAAATAAGACATTAGTTATTTGTTGTACACGCTGCATGATACATTGAAAAACAGGGAATAATCTTTAAGCATAAAAATGTAAATACAAATATCTTTAAAAACCCCCTTGATAATATTTTTGATCCACCCCAATTCCACTCAGCCATGTACCCAAAACCCCAATCATTAACACTAATTTCTATTAAGTACTAACCTTTTTCCTTTATAAATTTGATTTAGTAATACAGTTCATACAACACATTCCATCAAAATCTTCACATCCCTGTCCCTGTTCCAACAAAAAAAGGGTTTCTGCAGTGTTGCATGTCTTACAGAGTCAACATTAAAACAAATCAGGAATTGCCTTGATGAAAATTTCTGCTTAGCAACTCAGCAACCCAGTCTGCTTAGTTGAGCCAAGGCCCCGGCTGAAGCACTTACAGTGATTTGGCATATTTGATTGGATACATGTTTTGAAGACCCTTAGTGACTAACATATAATTGGTTAAACACAGGGGGAAAATTTTGGTTTCCAAAGCCACATTCTATTAACGGGGAATTCCACCCTCATTTTGCTTGTTTAAGTTTCCCGGGCCTTCATGGCCTTGCTGTATTTTTAGGACTGTTAAATTTTAGCCAAATGCTTTTTGGGAAATTCAATCTCCCCTTTTGTCTTATAGTAAAAACCTACTCAGCAAGGCACACACACATTTACTTTAGCAGAGAAACAAACGGGGTGCAGCAGCACGTTGAAGTGCTGATGGCAGTGAAGGACTACCCAAAAAAATTTCTTCCCAGTGGAATTTCCCCCCCTTTTAAATTTGTCCCACCACCTGCTTTAAACACTACCATTTATTAAAATTTTTTCTAGTTTTTCCCCTTTTTTTTAGCAGCTCTGCAAATTTCCATATTCTACTCTTTTTACAAGTAAAAATCTATAAAATTTTAAAGGGAGTTTCTTTTAAAACCCACTAGTAAATACAGGTTTTTTAACAAAAAATCACAACCTCTAATATAGCTACTTTAAAGCACACATATTCAGGATGTTATTTTCAGTTGTCCCAAGTTTTTTTTCAGTTTTTTTTTTTCCTTCCTCTATTATTCTCTTGGGGTAATCCAGTCAGCTCCTTAGCTGGGGCATGGTTTTCATTTGTCTGTCCAGCTATGGCAGGGTTTCCAAACTTTGCACATGCCAGGGGGCCTGTAAGGAGGGCACAAATACCCCCTCCCCAGGTTATAGCTTCAAAATAGACAGGTTAACAGGTTAAATTTAAATGAAATCATTTCTTTCCCCCCTTTCTTTTTTTTTTTTTTTTTTTTTTTGGCCCTCAAAAGCCATCATTACTCCCACTAAGTCCCAGTACAAAACAAAACAAGGACCCTGTGGGACTAACAGAAAACCCAGCTCGGAAGCATCACTGCGTGTGGGTGGCAGGCTCCCTTGGCCTCCCCGCGGGTTTGCCTCCCCACTTTGTTGAGGTTTGGGCTTTTATTGACCAAAATGCACACTCATTCCGACACAGGTGGCCAGCCTGTGCGGGAAAGGGGCCAGCAGTATCTACAGAGGTCTCCAAGGGTTGATAGAAACCTGGACATACTTATATTTACCAACTTCTAGTACATGAGTATCACAGAGAACTGTATGGGCTCTCCCTGTCAATTCAAGAAAAAATCTTAACATATACAGTTTAGTATAAAGGGTTTTTAAAACATACGTGGTCCCGGCCAGGCCTCCTTAACTTTTTGAGATAAAGCTTCCCCCTCTTTTGCCCCCCGCTGTGGTAAAAACGGATATGGGAATGCCCCTTCAAAAAACCCCCGTAAAGATCCCTCTTTGGGTTCCCCTTGCAAAGGGGGGAGTGAGTCTGAGGCCGCCGGGAGACGAAACATCTAAAAAAGAGGATATAAATCTCTCATTGGGGGCTGGGGGCTGATCCTGGCCAACTGGGTTTCCCTTCTGACGGCCTTTGTGCTTTTCTTGTGGATCTGCAGACCTGGCTCCTCCGTGACTGAGTTAAAAGTTTTTTCACTCAGGGCGTAGTGGGTTAGAGGCTCGCGGCTCCTTTAAATCTCCCCTCGGCATATCCCTATTTTTTTACTGCGTGCTTCACAGTGGCGCCCCAAAAAAGGGCCGAGGGACCCCCCTTTTTTTTGGATTTCTCGACATTTATCATGCGTATACCTTCTAATATACTTTCTCTGTCCTTTTCACAGTCCCTACTTTTGGAACTGGGGTGGTGGGGAAGGGGTAACCTCCTCCCCGGCACCTTCTGATGGAGGGGGAGAAAAAGGGAAAGGGGGGGGGGAAGGTTGTAACTTTCCCCCCGGGTTTTAACCGACTGGGGGCGTCTGCCTAGTTTTTCCCTTGCTACCGCGGCAGTTTTCTTTTCTGCCTTGTATCTTTGTATACAGTTCATTACTTCCCCCCTGGTTTACCGAGTTTGCCTTTTTTTAATCATTAAGCATTGAGTCAAATAGTTCATCACCAAACTTTTGCCGCTCACTCTTCTCAAATATTGTATTAGGATCTGCAAAAAAAATCTCTTAGTTTCCCTAGCCACTAGACCTGCTAGCTGCTTTAAGTCTGGCTCAATTCCCCGCTTTTATAAAAAGCACTGTAAAAAGTTCAGGGCTCAGTTCCCCGCTTTTATAAAAAGCACTGTAAAAAGTCCTGGGCTACCTCTCGGTCCATTTTCATGGCCAGCCTTTTCCGGATCGTCTTCTTCTGGGTCGTCCTGTAATCTCGGTCTCCGTGGCCTCCCGACGCAGCAGTGTCGGTTCACCCCAGCGCGGATTTTTTTTTTTTTCGGTTAATCCAACACCCCCGGGCCCCCCCGCCACCGCAGCAGCATTGCCCGAGCTTCCCGGCCGCTGCCGCCGGCGCCGCTCCTCGCCTTTTCCCCCTCCCCGGGCCCTGAAGAACCCCACTCGATTAAATCCAGTTTTTCTGAGTTTTTCATGCTCCCACTCAACGACCTGCAGTGCAGCCGCAATTTCTGCATCTGCATCGCCTGGTAATCATGAGCTTCGGACAATAATCCATTCTTTGCCCCTTTTCCCCCTCAACCTCTCCCAAAAACTTCCCCTATTTTTCGTTTATCCTTGAAAAAAACTGCCTGTAGACTCTAGCAACCCCCTTCGCCTGCCCAAAAAAAAAAGTTCCCCCAAACTCCTGCCGGGGGATCGAAAACCCGTCTTTTTGCCGCAAAACCCCCTATCGTAGCCTTTTTTTTGCTGTGCGGAACCCCTCCCCAAACCAAAGCAGTCTGCCCGACTCACCGGTCCCGTGGCCACGTAACTCAACTTATTTCCTGCTTTTCGAAGCCGGGACTTTACCTTCTTCGTCCGCTTCTCCTTGCTGGTTCACGTCGGGGGCCCCGAAAGCAGCGGGCCAGGTGAAGGGGAGCAACACCGTGGATGTCATTTTCAAAAGCCCGTTTATTGCTTAAAGGGCTATTAAATTTGTTTGAGTCCCCTTTCACGCGATCACGCACTACTTATTTGGGTCCCCGCTTTGTCCATGAGGTGTCCATGCGCCGCTATTCTTTTTTTGATTGGGGCCCAGGTGTTTTTGTTACTTGGCGTTATATCTTGCTTTGCGGTTTTTTTCCTGTTGTTGCATTCCTTACTCGGGGTTATAAGTTCATTTCTCACAGCTTGCTGTAGACCTGTCCGACTGTCCATTCCCCCCCAAAACACATCCTGCCCTGCTTTCCTTTGTAAGCAGAGCTGGAAAAGCCTTGGACCACACCACATCACAATGTCTGGTCTGGAATTCCCATTTTCCCTCTGCAGACTTATGCATTTCCCGAAAAAAAAGGGCTTTCCTAAATAAAACCCAGCCAAAAAAACACCACTCTTCTACCACTAGTATATGTCTCTCTGGAGACAATCCAATGACAGAGCAAAGCTGGCAGCTTAGCTCTTAGGCTCCTATTAACAGTGCCCCACACTTGGCACACACCTCCTTGCACCCAGGATACATGGGGCCGCTAACAGCATCTGTACTCTTAAGGCAGGGAGCTGGGAGATAAGAAATGTCTTACTGCAAACGAGAAAGCTCTTATAAGCACAATGCAATGGCGATCAGGATCCGATTCCTTAGGAAGATCAGCATCAGTATGATTATGACAAACTTGCTCTAAGGTTAGAGAGCTGAGAGCACCATGTCCCGAAACATTTCCTCTCTTAGTTGTGAGCAGTGTTTGATTCATAACCCAGATCTTGTTTAAAGAGTTGGCTTCTCTCTGATTTCTATTTGTGCCACTTCAAATCCTACTGCTGCAATAGGAAGCAAAAGAATTCTCTGGACTCCACCTCGAGAAGGCAGAGTCTTAAATGCCTGAAGCACACCTCCTCTCACCCTGAGACACATCCCTTAATTCTGGGTGCCTCAGAGGGTTGACAACAATTAAACCAGCCCAGCGGTGGTGGATGGTTACACACAGCAGGCCCTGTCTCCTCCAGCTGAAACCAAGAGTTCTGTGGAGGGAGAGGAGGACAAAGGGAAGGTATCCCTCAGCTGTGATGTCTGGAGGTTTGCACAGGGACAGGGGAATTGGCTTCAGGTCCCACAGCTTTGACACAACCTCAGAATCCAGACCCAGATAGTCAGAGATGATGTTCAGTTGCGATCCCCAGTACTGAGAGCAGTACCCCTAGCCATCAGAACTGCACGTGGCAAGTGACCCCTGGGGTGCTCAGAGCCACAGACTTTCTTCAGAACAAAGGTTTTGTTACACACATTTCAGCACCTATTTTTGATATGGTTCTCCATGAAGGAATACATAGGCAGGCTGCTTTGCAGTTGGTCTCAGCCCAGTTCAGATCTCTTAACGTACCTTGTCCCCATTAGTAGTACCTCAATTTACTCATCTGAAAGTGACACTGACCTCTGGATAAACTGTACATTGGGCTAAG
>NW_026915006.1:0-5647 GCF_034315485.1 Pezoporus occidentalis
GCTCTTAAAGTCATTCTGCAACAATTCCCCCCTTTTTATTTGTGCAAGCAAGGCATTATGGGTTATTCTGTTCACCTGTTTTATCACACAACTATAAACAAGTTAATAGCTACGATGATTAACCTAACAGTGATACATAAGTGCAATACTTCAAACAGCAGTGTTTGACTCAACCTGTAATGCCCCGTGAAGACAACCATCTAGTTATTCTTAGGATATTGCTCATTTACTATTGCTGGGTAAGCTGAGCCAGGGTTCTCAGCTGTGCGTACATCAAATTAGCATAATCAGAGAGACTCATACAACACATTCCATCAAACTTCACATCCATGTCCCTGTTCCAACAACAAAAGGTTCTGCAGTGTTGCATGTCTTACAGAGTCAACATTAAAACAAATCAGAAATTGCCTTCGATGTAAAATCGTCGGCTTAGCAACTCAGCAACCCAGTCTGCTTAGTTGAGCCAAGGCCCCGGCTGAAGCACTTACAGTGATTTGGCATATTATGATTGGATACATGTTTTGAAGACCCTTAGTGACTAACATATAATTGGTTAAACACAGGTGTGAGAACTCAACCTTGAAAGCTTGCCAACAGTCCACAGTTCTCATTAACTTGGTGAATTCCAGCCTCTTATCTTGCTTGCTTAAGCTTCTTCAGGCCTCTCATGGCCTTGCTGTATCTTTCAGGACTGTTCAAAGTTTATGTACCAATTATGCATTCTCCTGTGAGAACACTGTCTCCACATCTCCCCCCTTGTTTTATCCAGTAACAAGTCGCTACTACAGCAAGGCACACACACATTTACATTAGCAGAGTAAATATTACAGGGTGCAGCAGCATGTTGAAGATGCTGATGGCAGTGAAGGACTAGCCAAAGAAATTTCTTACCAGTGGAATTCTCCCCCCCTCTTAATTTTTTTTTTTTTTTTTGAGTCCCTGCAAAAGCCATCATTACTCCCAGTACAGTCCCATGTACAGAACGTGGCACAAGGACCCTGTGGAGACTAACAGCAAACCAGCTCCGAGAAGCATCATTGCAGTGCGAGGTGGCAGGCTCAACCTTAGCAGGCGTCCCCGCAGAGGCTCTGCCTCCCCCACATTGTATGAGGCTTGGGCTTTTATACTGACCAAAATGCACACTCATTCCAACACAGGTGGCCAGCCTGTGCTGGAAGAAGTGGCCAGCAGTATCTACAGAGGTCTCCAAGGGTTGACAGAAACCTGGACATACTTATATTTACCAACTTCTAGTACATGAGTATCACAGAGAGACTGTATGGGCTCTCCCTGTCAATTGCAAGAAAAAATCATAACGTATACAGCTTGAGTATAAGAGAATTTTAACACATACGTGGTCACTGTTTGTCAGGCCTCCTTAACTATTTTGAGATCAGGAGCTTCCCACTCTTTAGCCCCCTGCTGTGTAGTAAACACAGGATATGCAGAAATGCCCATTGCAGAAAATTCCCCAGTAATGATCACATATTTGGTTACCCATTGTTACAACTGAGCGTCTCCAGGGCCAGCAAGTCTGAGCAGACCGACCCGGGAGACGAAGAGTCAGGGTCTGGAAGCAGAGGATATAAATCTGGCTCGGATTCAGGGGACTCGGGGGCTGATCCTGCGCCGAACTCGGGGTCTCCGTTGCTTGCAGCTGTGTCTTTCTTATCAGATGTATCTCGTTCGGTATGTAGCCATCTGCAGACCTGGCTCCTCCGTGACTGAGTTAAATTTTTTTCACTCTAGGGCGTAGTGGGTTGGAGAGGCTCGCGGCTCCTTTAAATCTCCCGCTAGCGCATGATCCCTATTTTCTACTGCGTGCTTCACCGTGGCGCCGCAATCGATCCGGCGCCGAGGCACCGCCCTTTTTCTTTCGGATTTCTCGACATTTATCATGCGTATACCTTCTAATATACTTTCTCTGTCCTTTTCAAAGTCCCTACTTTCGGAACTGGGGTGGTGGGGGAGCAGGGGGTTACACCTCCTCCGCGGCATCTTCTGATGAAGGGGGAGAAAAGGAAGGGGGGGGCGTGGGAAACCCTGTGCTCCCGCGAGTTGGGGGGGGGGGGGGAACGAGACGAGTTGTAATCTTCCCCCGGTTTCAACCGACCGGGGACGTCTGTTCCTAGTTTCTCCGTTGCTACCGCGGCAGTTTTCTTTTCTGCCTTGTATCTTTTTATACAGTTCATTACTTCCCTCCTTGGTTTACCGAGTTTCTTTGCCTTTTTATAATCATTAAGCACTGAGTCAAATAGTTCATCACCAAACTTTTGCCACTCACTCTTCTCAAATATTGTATTAGGATCTGCAAAAAAAATCTCTTAGCCTTCCCTACAGCCAGTAGACCTGCTAGCTGCTTTAGAGTCTCAGGCTCAATTCCCCGCTTTTATAAAAAGCACTGTAAAAAGTTCAGGGCTCAGTTCCCCGCTTTTATAAAAAGCACTGTAAAAGTTCAAGGCTCAGTTCCCCGCTTTTATAAAAAGCACTGTAATAAGTCCAGGGCTACCTCTCGGTCCATTTTCATGGCCGGCCTTTTCCGGATCGTCTTCTTCTGGGTCGTCCTGTAATCTCGGTCTCCGGATCGGCCTCCCGACGCAGCAGTGTCTGGTATACCCCAGCGGCGGACTTTTTCGGCTAGTCGCAGCACCCGGGTCCGTCACGCCACCGCAGCAGCATTGCCCGCGCTGCCCGGCCGCTGCCGCCGGCGCCGCTCTCTCGCCGTTCCGGGTCCCCGTCGACCGGGGCCCTGTATCCCGGGTCCCCGTTAAACCGGGTCCCTGTATCCCGGGTCCCCGTTAAACCGGGTCCCTGTATCCCGGGTCCCCGTTAAACCGGGTCCCGGGTCCCCGTAGTCGGGGCCCTATATCCTGGGTCCCCGCTAGTCGGGGCCCTAACCGGGGCCCTTTATCCGGGTCCCCCCGGGGCCCTATATCCCGGGTCCCCGCTAGTCGGGGGCCCCGGGTATATCCCGGGTCCCCGCTAGTCGGGGCCCTATATCCTGGGTCCCCGCTAGTCGGGGCCCTATATCCCGGGTCCCCGTCGGCCGGGGCCCTTTATCCGGGTCCCCGTCGACCGGGGCCCTGTATCCCGGGTCCCCGCTAGTCGGAGCCCTATAATCCGGGTCCCCAGCGACCAGGGCCCTGTAATCCGCGTCCCTGTTCGGGCGCCATTTGTAAGCGGCGAGGAGAAGCAGACAGGCCAACCCAATATGGGTGATAAGCAACTTCTGGTTTATTTGTGACGCAGTTCACACATATATAGGAGTGGTATTCAGCCACTCCTTCTTGGCATAACAGTATTGGTTAGCCCCCACAGCTTCCTCCACATTCTCCTCCCAGGTCCGGTCTCTGGCCACCTGTGGGGGCCACCCCCTGCCTTGCTTGCACAGTCCTCCAGAACTCTATGGTTCTGCTCTTAGAGTCATTCTGCAACACCAATACACTTTGAATTCTAACTCATCTTCCAAACAGTTTCTCAAGCTTTTTAAACTAAGAGATGCAGGCCAGGTATACTGCCCCTATTAAAATCAATGGCAATGGAATCCAATTATTATAGAATTAGTGGGAACTGGGTTTTCTCAAGCCTATGGGTCTGACAATCTTTTCCTTTGCATAACAATGCATGTTATAAATGTAAAAGGAAAGAGAAGTTCCCAAAACAATTTTTTTGACAAATGAGACATGACAACTTCTTAGCAACAAGTTTTCTAGTGAAACAGGAGCCAATTTGGTCCTGCTGCTGCATTATTCAGATGCTAAACATGATGCCAAATTCAATGCATCCAAACAAGATAAAAAAAGATGGAAATTTGCATTATTGGAGCAGACAATTCTGTGTTTGTAACATAGAACATACCAGGAAATTTTACAGTCAGATTCTATCTAGATTTACATTCTAAGAAAGTCTGATTTTTCAAATGTGATTTAGGAAAAAAATGTAAAATAGTGCATTAATATTTCAGTCATGTAGGTTTTTATGAAGCTGGTTTTGTGCCACCTGGACTTTTGGCCTGGCTGTGGGAGACGGGTCCAGTATGGCGGTGGGGCAAAGACAAAATGAAGCTTTATTTCCAAGGTCATTATTAATAACCCTTCTGTTCAACCCACTCTCCATTTATCTTCAATGAAACCACATTAACAAGATGATTATATACCTATTTCAAGGAGTAAAAACATTCTATTGTCCCAAACGCTTTTAGAACTGCCTGCTCAGGACGCTGACATGCTCTGCAGGTCTCTCTCAAAAATCCAGGTATCAGCAGCAACAGCTTCACAAACATCTGGTTTTCCAAACTTTGTGCTGAAGCTTACACTTACATCTTTTACAGAACTGCATGCAGTTCGTTTTATTTCTATGAAACAGGAATTATTTCATTAAAATCTCCATTTAATGTAATGAGACACCTATTTTCATCTTAAAAACCTAAGAAATTAGTAGAAACAGAACACTGTTAAGGAGCCTTTTTTAAATATAAATACTTGTACATTATTCACAATCTCCTTTGGGTTTTTTTTTTGTTCTAGAAGACTGCAGCTCTGGACAATTGTGTAAATGTAAATTTGCATATCACTTTTAATATGTATTTAAACAGAGCACATTGAAACTTTTTGATAGTTTAAGAAGTCAAAATTTCACATTAGAAGCCAATTATGTGATCACTTCTGAACTACTAAATATTATTACAAAATCTGAAGTAATCAAGGGTACAGTGTGTTATTGGTGCTTAACATCAGAAGGATACCTTCACTAAATTAAAAGATTTATCTGTGATTTGAAAACTGAAAGACTGTTGGAAGCTAATTTACAATTATAAAAGCAATTATCTAATATTCTTAAGAGTCTCTCTGCCTCCCTGCCTTGGTAATAGTATAGCCCCGTGTGCATGCGCTTTGCGCAACCCCTGTAACATGGGGTGTCTGATACACCCAAGCAAAGCACTTCCAGCTCAGGGCCAGCTGGAGGCAAGGGCAGAAAGCCCTCTCCTTCTCTTCAGTTGACTTGTATTCAGTTATCTGCTCTCCGGCAAGCATCTCTGTGGAACCTTCCAAATCTTCCATCTCTGTGGAGCAGCTTCCAAAACTTCCGCCATTTTTTTAACTTAATGGAGGTAAAGTTAGCCTCCTTTTTCTCCATCCACTGAGCATCCATCCTCACAAAGGAGCCTAAACAGCACTGTATCCCGTGTACTTCTGTGCATATATAGCCCTGCTTTTCCCCACCCGTTATCACAGCTCCTGTCTTACATACACCTATGATTTATGTTTATGATCTTTATGCAACTACATTTCTAGCTTGCAGCAAACCTTTTGTCTGTAGATGCATTTTAGGAGCATGTTAGACTTCAAAGCACTCACCAATCTCATTGTCTACTGATGAGGTGTCTTGCATCATCTAATACTTTCTTAAAGTCTTCACTTACTGCTTTACCATTACTGTAAAAGGTCAGGCCATAAAACAAAAGACCCCAAAACCTAGAAGATACACTGAACTCCTCCTGAAATGTTGGATCCAATTGTATTTTCTCAATTGCAAAAGAAGAAATTTATATCAAATTCCATATTTAAGACCAAGAAAAATATTTTATTTTGAGATACTTCTCAAAGGGATACTATAAGAGACGTGACAAACTACATCCATAAAGGTG